>NW_027104060.1:1002827-1033628 GCF_902728285.1 Clytia hemisphaerica
AATAGAACTTTAAAGATATTTTTATGTACACAAACAGTACCGTGAGTTGGCCTAATGTCGACATCCCTCTTCTAATCCTTCTTAAGAGATAAGAAGGTCGGAATCACTGATGGACTCCTCTACTGATTGCTTAGCAAAAAAAATAAGTTTCAATCAGCGATTCCGACCTTCCTATCATTCATATCTTTAAATAAGGATGTCGAAATTAGAAGAGGGATGTCGAAATTAGAAGAGGGATGTCGAAATTAGACCAACTTACGGTATGAAGTAATCTCTATGTATCAAGTACTAATGCACAAACCTTTAATTACAACTGGGTGAGGATATCTACTGTAAGAAAACGACATTTGATAGCTTGAACGGTCAACTTGATTTTCTTTATGATGGTTCGTATTTATAGTACATTAATGCAATAAACTTTTGCGGGAAGTAAATTTCGCGGTTGAGCCAATCCCCAAAATTGAAACATTTCGCGGGGACTTAATTTTGCGGATGGCACTATTGTGTGACAATATTCTTACAATTTTTTTGCCTGTACTGTCAAATCACATTGGTCGTTGAAATGCGTATTATTAGCACTTCTTTGATGCCAGCTAACATCCAAAAAGTATTTATTTAACATTTTTTTAGTTTTGCTTAGAAATATTTTGCTGATAAGGCCTACTCAAATTTTCAGTGGGATTTAATTTTGCGGATTTTTGGGGATAACACCCAAATCCGTGAAATCCACAAAATTTAATCTCCACAAAAGTTTATCACATTAAAGTATATCTTTTTGCGACCGGGTGAGAAAAAAAGTTTTGTCACTGGACCGGTTTCAGGTAACACTACACTTTTTTATTTTCGCCTGAGCTTAGAATTATTTTTTTGATATGCATCTAAAACATGGAAAACCTTTGTTGTCAACTATATATAATATTATCTTCCACGTTTAAAATGTGAAAAACTTATAAAATGTTTTTATACCTTATCAAAATGCTTTTGATATGGAAAATGGCTTCTGAGAGTGGAGTTTTTTCCCTTAGGGCATTCTTTCAGATTAAAACTTTTTTTCCAAATATACAAGACATTTTTCCATCCTTGCAATCTGTTGAACTTAAGTATAATATGAAATTGCTTCTTGTTTTGAAAGTTTTTTTCCTTTTAAACATTTTTAGTTATTGGGCTCTTCCAGAAAAAATCCGTTCATGGGGGGTGGAGGATGAATTGTCCAGGGGTATTGAAAAAATACCAAAAAATTGCAATGTCCAGGGGGTAAATTCCAATGTCCAGGGGTAATTTTTTGTGTCCACGGGGTTGATTTGATGTTTGTCCAGGTGTATAAGTTATACATTTTGGACAGAAGATATCCATACTATAACCCGTGTCCATGGGGTTAAAAATCAAAATGTCCAGGGGTAATTCATGAATAAAATAATATATCCTCCACTCCCCATGAACGGATTTTTTCTGGAAAAGCCCATTCCGTTTTTTTGAAAATATGAAATTTTCCTATTATTTGGAACTAAATGTTTTGCTTGCAACTTGCGAATCGAGGTGGTTCTGGATCGCTTCGCAACTTTTATACATATACGGCTTGTTTAGAACCAGCCCAAAGTGATTCTGAACCAACAGTGACTCAGATGAGACACCATAATTGGTGGTGAATCAACATGACTCTGTCATTAACAGAGTTAACTGTTGAATCGTCATCAATTATCATGTCTCATCTGAGTCACTGTTTGGTGGTTCAGCGTCACTTTGTCATGGTTCTAAATCTAGAACTTCTCTAGCCAATTGTGATGCATCCACAATACGCGTTGTATGGGTGTTGGAGTAGGTCAATTCTGTCGATTAAATTGTTCAAATTTAAATCCCGCCATTTCGGCCGCTGGAACGTCTTCGTCCCGTCATCATCTGTCTCCTCGTCTGACATAACATATGGCGATGTGAACGACAACAGCTCTTTGTCCTTCTCAGATGGGTTGGATATGCTCAATATTTTGGAACGTTTTTTGCGGAGCTGAATAATAATGTTAAAAAAACAACCGGTTGACGCATTATTCAGACTGGTTGGTCCTCTTGAATAATTTCATCATAAAGTTTAAGCACAGAAGCGATTCGAAACATATTTCACCCAATGACCATCATCAGTTAAAAGCATTGAAAAATTGATGTATCCTATTTTAAGCATGATTGGAAATTGAACAGAAAAATATGTGTATTAAGTGTATTAAGTATCAATAGATGGATGATAGTCCATATCATTGGTATTATGGCTTACAAAAATATTATACTTACTGTCTCGTCTGGATATCCTTTTACGTTTAACCGGAGCGTCATCTTTCTCCAAAGCTGAGTGCCTTAGGTTTGTGCAGTGCGCTTTTGCTGCACCTATAAAAAAGATAAATTGATATATCAATTCTAATTCCGAGCCAGTGAGTTAATGTATCATCCAATTGAAGTGCTGAAAATGGGTAAAAAACAATTATAAGTCACCTTAGAAAGCAAAATCATTCAGCATCAGAGAGTGCAAAAAAACATTATAATAGTAGAAACAGCCCAACACCTACATCAATTGACCTTCTTCAAAATCATCTTCAAACCCCCATGCCATATCAATTTCTTAAGTTTTGTCAAAAGATGTATTTGCAAAAAAAGTAGACCAATAAAACATAAAAATATTTATTGAATTACTCTTAGGTGCCAAATAAACGCCCCCCGCTTGTTAATTTTTCTAAAATTTTCCAACCGCCCGGACCCGTTTATTAATTTTTAAGAACATTTTCATTTGGCAAAATGAAGTCCCCTTATTTTGCTCCAAAAACCCTTAAAAAAAGTCTAAGTATGCCCAAGTCACGACCGTTTATTTTTTAAGAAATCGCGCATTTCAGATTTCGGGCGGTTTTGAGAATTTCAAAAGGGCGGAAAATGTAGCCGAGAGGGCGCTAAAAGGCGTTTGTCTTCAAATCTCTTTATTTAGAGCGTTTATCGAATGTTTTCTACATCATTTGTACTTGGTCTGAAATATTGTTGATAAATGATTTTCTAGAATCAATAAAGCTTAAAAAATCAATTTATTAGAGTCTGTTTTTTCTATAATAGGGTGGGAATATTCAGCCTGGAAAAATATCTGAGACATTTTAAAATATGTTAAAGTCGAATACTTAAACTTACCAAAAATCGTATTTTCTACTTGTATTCAATTTTTTAATTTCGCTGAGCGAAAGTATTACGATCGGTTTTTGCAGTGGTCGGCGGTGTGGGAGAAAAATTACACTTGTAGTCATTCTTCGTGCTCCACATCTCTCTAGAACCTTCTAGAATATACTTTTTGCGCGTTGAAAATGGCCCGGAAGATGAGAAACGAACCAGGCTGGCACTGTGTAATAAAAAGTGAGAATACATTTTCCTCCCTTTTTTCACGGGGTAAGAGTTTTATGTTGATATGCCAGCTTGGCTTATCTTGGCTGTACCGCAGCATTTTTCCGATTTTTGATCTTTAAATCTTGCGAGCCTATTGATAGGACATCTTAAGCCCGCCCATTCCCAAGCCCTGCATCTTAGAGTCCAACTGTTGGAAACTCCCTTATGCCACCAAGCTTTTCAAAGCTAAGCAAGCAGTGTTCCGCAAGCAAAATACGAAATGTGTAACCGTACATCCTGTGTCCCAAGTGCAGGAGTTGCCATAATGCCATTATGGTAATAGCCGGGAGGGCACATTGCCGACGGGTATTCAAATGTAGAACTGAAGATGATTATCTCGGAAAAAGTATTTTGCACTGAGTCGGGGACGGTATATTCCCCAAGTGTTCCATCGCAAGTTGGAGCAGGCGCATGATTGTCAACAATTTCATTTTGTTTGCATGGTGAACATACTCGGTATTATGTTTCAAGACTTTTTCGACGGACAGTTATCCCCGTTTTGTCTTCTTCTTTTGGATGCTTACTACAAATAAGCTACAAATACTAATGCAGCATCCGTCCTAATGAATAAATAAATAAATAAATTAAAACTAATAACGAAAAACTTACTGGGCAAAGGAAAGAGGCGTTAATTAAGGATTTATTGGAATGAAGGAAGATGAAGAATGTGGTACTCGAGCACAAGAAATTCGACTTTCGTCTCTACTGGTGGCTTTAATTTTGGCATGTAGCTCTCGCTCGGCTCATGGACGTCTTCTATACAATGCTGTTAGGGTTTCGTTTTGTCGGAGGGAATAAAAATCTTTACCCATTATTTAAATCGATATCAATGATGGCAAATGGAAATGATATATCCAGGATGAATTCACCTTGCCAAAATGTAAAGTTGATTGTTTGTTCAGCATGATTAAGGAATACAGTTAAATTCATTTTGTTGCGTTACTGACTTCGTGTTAGAAAAGAATGTTTTGTTTTTGATTCTTTAGAAAAATCTTTTGATAGAAGGCGCCTTTTTAGAACTTTCGAACATTATTTTTAATGACGTTCGAAATGTACAAAGATTAGAGAAAGAAAGAATGTACAAATGAATGAAGAATATAATATAATTGCATTTTGTAAAGATGTATGTGATATTTAGCATTAATTCACTTGTAAATATGTTACAAATTATGAAAGCTGTAGTAATTGTATTTTATGAAAACATATTGTATGAATAGATACACTTAATGACAGAAATATAGTTTTTAGACTGATAAGTCATTCATCGTCTTCTTCTTCAACGCGACTACGTTTTTTCTTCTTCTTCTTCTTTTGTTTATCTGGAGATGATTCAAGTGCAGCTTCCGTGTCCGTAGTATCTGGTGACTGCAGAATTCTTCGGGCTGCTTTCTTTTTCAAGTCATCAGAGTGAAGTTGTTTCAAGGACTTCTTGATCGGCTTGCCTGGAGTGTCGGTAACAACATTGCGATTTTGCGATTCGGTAACTTTGTTTCGTGTCTTTAATGTAAGATTTCCAAGTTGGATCTCTTCTGAAATTGGGCAAGTCTGCGTCTTTATGGATTTTGTGTAAAACGTCCGCTGGCTCGTCAGACACGTATTGGAGAACTCTGATCCAATGATTCATCAGACTCATGGATGCGGCAAACTTTCCCAGCTCTTTTAAGAGTGATTCAAAAAACTCATCTTTTTTGCCAAAGAATTCTTCTAATGCGTCTAGACTTGCTTGTTCGTCACCTGAAGAAAGTATAAAAAAAAATTAAATAAGGGTTTCAATTTTGAACAACATAGAATAGACAATGAAAGAACATTACGAATAAAAATCATTTACCTCCACTCTTGTTTTGTCTGTTTATCACTCTGCAATGGTTGACAATGGTGGATACTCTCTCCATGAACATTGGAATATATTCTATCGCATCACTGGTGGACAAAAAATCGAAGTTTTGTTCAACAGTGGATGCAAACTCGGACAGGCCATACAACGGCCTGTTAAAGAATTCGCAGTTGACAGTCTTTAAGCATTTCTTCATCTGCTCGCGTTCATAAAAGTCGCTGTCCCAGGCCAATCCATACGGTCTGGTTAAATATAACTAAGTATAACCGCTCATATTTGAATTTGCAGTTCCACATATGACTGTTGGATCTGTTTACATCATTTTTTCGTCCTTCAAATTCAGTGTGGTGCCCTGTAAGACTGCACTTTTCTATAAGTCATAAATTAGGTATATCTGTTTTTTTTTCTCTTTTTTGTTGCCCTTCAGTTCAAGCAGTCTGCCACTGACTCTGGTATCCTGTGGCCAGAACAGGTTATCATCCTGTGACTGCGACCAAACAAGATGTACAATTTCGGCAGCTCCAAAGAAATACAATATATTTTGAAGTACTTTATTATATTAGCTATTGTGGAAAATATATTTTACACTCACAATTGCTGTGTCTCTTTGCATTATATCGTGCCCGCTGATATAGCTTTGCCTTTACAGCTTAGAGAAACGTGAAATGTGTCTCTAAATCCATTGTGGTCGGTTCTGACCTCTCCCAAAACTATTGAGACCCATTCGTTTCGTAGCACTTTTTACCCTGTTATGTTTTGAAATCCCATAATCGTTTGACAACACAGCTTTATACTCCTCTTGAATTTCATAGTTTTTCAAGAAACGGAATTTTTGTTCAATATCCAGATGCAATTTACAAATTGGGAGATCCAAGACTTATTTTTCTCAAAATGAATTATACTCTCCTATCATCAGGTGACGTAGAACTTAACCTGGGTCCAAGAATTAGAGGTTCTTTTCACCAGGGTAACCATAAATTTGCCAGACTGCAGGTATACAATGCTTATCAAATTGTTTTTATGCTATTTGCTATGCTCAATTTCGGAAATTATCACTAAGGAAAGCTCATGATTTGGATTATGTGCTCGATCAAGGCGATTTCAATTTTAAAAAGTTGGGTATTACTGGAGAGTCTCCTTTTATTGAAGAATTTTCTAAGACAATTTATATAGGAGATAGTACTTGTGCACTAAATTTCAACATTTTTGAGGACTATTTTGAGACAGATGATATTACAGTAAATTTTGTTCAGGAGGAACTCTTAATGCAGTATTCTGGTGCAGTTTTAGTGATAGCTGGAAATTGTTTAGCTGTGATGAACTACAACAAAAACTATTTTCTTTTTGATCCACGTCGTAGAGATTGTGATGGTGATCAAGTTGAAGGGAGCATCGGAACGTTAGATCTCTTAAAGTTTAAAGATGTAAAAGAAATTAAAAAATACATAAGATCCGAGTACAAGAGAGTAAATCTATTTAACATAATTTATCTCAAAACTGATTTTCATGATAAAGAAAGTGTAAAATCTACAATTTTCTTTCTACAAATTTCTGTCTTGCGCACTCAGAAAAACGCTCACAATAAAAGGTCACGTGAAAAATGCAAGGTACTGAGAAGCATGAACAGGAAAAGCTAAAAAAGAGGCAGTGTCGAGCGTTGAATCAAGGATCAGAAAAACATGAACAAGAAAAAAACTTACAGAAAGAATCAAAAAGAGTTGAAACCTTTCAACACAAAAAACAAGAGGGTCCATCTTACATATGCATAATGGTAATTCTTATGCATGTTTAACTTGTCATAGAAAACTTATTAAAGGTGAAATTCCGTGTCAAGCTGTTTTTGACCTCCCAGATCATTTAAGTGACATAAGAAAATTTGAAATAATTTTAGTTGCTCAAAGGATCTTATTCTCAAAAGTGATGATCATGCGCAAAGGTGAATTTCCTAAATTGCAAGGTGCAATATGTAACATCCCCATCGAAACACCATGTGTTTGCAAAGTGCTTCGGAGAGGGAGTGACAGTAGTGGTGTTATAAATGTAGAACTAAAAAGAAAATTATCTTATAAAAATCCTGTTTTTTCACAGCAAATTAGAAGCCAAAAGATTTTTGAAACCCTGGACTTTTTGGTGAATAATAATCCTTTGTATCATGATATAAATATTGACATGTCAATCATTGATAAAGTACTTGATACTGATGATGGATTTGTTGAAACGATCTCATCAAATAATGGGTCTTTCTCAAACTCCTCTTATAATGATATTAGATTTGTTGATGATAGTACAGTCACTTCAATCAAACCTTTTAAAGAGTCTTGTGAAAATGAATTATTTGATTCAGATGATCCTCTGAGTGTGTATCGAACACCAACATGTGAAACTGTCATTGTATCTGAAATATCAAATATCACTTTAGATGAGGAGAATTCAATTTTAGCTAGGTCAAACACCAAATTCTTTGACACAGGGTGAATTCTGTGAAGAGTTAGCTCATCCTCATCTTTTTCCCACAGGAAAATTCGGATACAATGTTAAGAGAGATGTAAAATTATCACCTACCAAATACTTTTAATCAGCGTCTTCTGAATTACACTCAAAAATTTGCTTCAGATTCACATTATATATTTTTTGCACACAGAACCTTACTGCGACTCAATCTTAGAAGTAAAATCAATATTGCAATGATAATTTCAAAGGTGCTAGTGTCGGTTGGCTTGTCTCGATGAATAAAATGTTTGAGAATTATTCCTTCTGGATATTGGTACAACAGTAATCTTTGAATCCTCTGAAAAAAAACTCCATAGTGATAGCATAAGCACAAAAAATTTTTTTCGTCGCCATGTTGAAATCTCCGGCAACGCGCTCCCTGCACAAAGGATAAAGCCGCTCTTTGCTTTTGAAACAATGAGTTATCCGTCCATCCGTTAGAGGTCGATGCACTTTGATAGCATTTGAGTCTTGAACGTTTGATGGCTCTCGAATACACTGTAATGTATCTGCAGGCGATGGTCTTACTCGAAATGCGAAAAAGCCGTTAGCCGTTGCGCAAATCCCAACTTAAATGTGCTCTTTTCTCCATTTTCTTCGTGTGCAAAATTGATTATAATCGATAATGTTGTCCAGAAGATCATCTTCTCTCCCAATCCCCATTTCGGAAGTGAGAAAGCATACTTTTTTTGGGTCATCCAAATCCATGATGTGATCGATGTGATAAAATGAAAATTGATGAAATGCCAATCAAATCACAAATAAATTCTCCATTCTCGAATCAAAACATCAGAATTTCGGAGTCAAAAAAGTTGTCAGGCGGTAGGGTCCAACCATTGTAATGCAATATTTTGTGCTATCGTTTCACATATCATTGATCAATCGTTCATCACGTTCAACAAAAAACGTAACAAAATGAATAAAGAAATCGAGCCACTAGTTGACCTAGAAGAAACTCAAGAAAATTCCTCCTTTTCGAAAACGGTAATTTTTAATTGAGGCACTCATTTTTTTATAAGCAAAACGAAAGAAAGTGTAACAGTCTGTTTTTGAAACATGAACACAACACTATAAAGATTCGAAATCATATGGTAAACATTCGTAAACAATAGAATGTCTTCATTTCTCTAAAGATTAAAGAGATGGGAAAATGCGCGAAAATGTTTACCCCTCCCCCCTAATAATCTTTTTTTACCAAGCATAGGGTTAAGCATAAGTCGAGGCTCAAAATTGAGCTTTACTTAAGCAGGGTTGGTCTAAAAAGCAGGGTAGCCAATGGGGTAGCCAATTGGGCTAGGTTATGGAGTACCTCTTTTTGTCTAAACTTTTGAAATCTGAAACCTGTTTTCATGTGGAAATAACTATTACAACATCTTGTTAATGATTCCATGTAATAAAATTTAAGATTCCTTTCGAACTTCAGCCACAATAACCCTTTTTCCAAAGGTACTTAACTTTGTTACTTCTCAAGAGACCTGGCGCCATTTTGTCTTCCTTCTTGGCTTCATTTGAAAATTTACAGACCCGAATAAAAAATATATACAAAACAGTTTTTAATATTTTAGATTTAGATTTTATTTATGTTTTTAATTGTTATTTCCGTGAAGCTGTAATTCGATGATAATAGCTTTGGAATCGCCTTTGGGCCATATGATCTCTAATCTTGTCATATCTTAACAATCCTTTGTTATTGAATCTATTGTTTAATTTGAATCATGTTTAGATGTTTCAAACAATTAATTCCTTTCAAAATTTTTGAATATGGCAGCTTATAATAGGTACAAAAAGTCTTTAGAAATAGCTCTATTATAATGAAGCTCTATTTCTTACTCCTCGTGCATTAACATGTGGTAATTCATATCTTTGTTTATCTTTGGAATCATACATGATCAATCTAATTCTATTTATTCTTTTGTATTTTCATTTTCATTTTTAAGTTTAGGCGGAAGAGCAATTTGTACAAATTGAAGCCAAATAAATGTGAAATAAAAAAATAAAAAACATCTAAGTATCAATCAGATTCATGCTCCTTGGTCAGTAAAATGTGGTTCTATGCATTCATTTTTGGTATTTCTATTCTGGTCTGTAAAATATTTAGGTACCCCACAACCTAGCCCAATTGGCTACCCCAATTGGCTACCCTGCTTTTTAGACCAACCCACTTAAGCATAGTTAGATTCAGCTGAAATTTACCGTATGGGAAGAAAAACAATTTTTAATAACGCATCTTTCCTTTCTTCAAATTTTAGAATACCAACGACGAAGATGTCATTCCAAAGGGGTATGAGAAGACTGTACACTTCGCCCTCTCCGCATCGAACAGACCCAAACGGAAAAGCGCTGCTGACCTAAGAAAAGAAAAATTTGTGGAGCAAAACACTTGGGACATTTGCGGGGTCATCTCTCCCGACGCATCGAAGAAAAGACGGCACATAAATGTGCACCACCGTCGGAGTAAATATGATTGTGACATATGTTATAAAGATTGACACAGCATAGCAATACCGTACATAGAAGCCTCTACAAATATAGATGTGGCAAATGTTCAAAAGGCTTTCAACGACCCTGTTGGTTGAAACAACACCAAGACAAGTGCCACACATCACCGCAATCATCAGAGTCAAGTGACGACGAGAGTTAAATTAATGTTTTCAATGTTTATTTTTGGATTTTATTTGAAATTAAAAACTACCATCTTTAAGCTTAGCCTAAATTTTATGGCGTCGGTTTACCCGTTTTTGATTGCTTCTATTGACTTCTACATGCCGTTTTCCGGTTATTTGATAAACCCCAACATATTTGAGAATTTCAACTATTCGATTTTAATGATCAATTTCAGCCAAATCGGACCTTTTTTTTGAAAGCCTGTCCAACGCCTAAGGGGAGCGTAAGAAATTTATCGGGAATCGACCCTTTTTACTTCAGAATTTCAAGAATTTCAAGAACTTCAGAATTTCAAAAATTGTGCAATATTGTTCTTTTAAGGAATTCCGAATATTGAAATTAGTTGATTGGGCACTGTACCGTATAACCGCTCTACGCTCCCCTGAACCGCTCTACTCTCCCCTATTTTTAGTAAAAGTCCGGTTTTTTGGGTGTTTCCAGATAGAAAAGAAAGATTTAACAACGCAGAACCGCTGTCAAAAATAGACACAATTTGCCAATGGCACTGGTTGGTTAATTTGGCTCAAGAAAATCATTATTTCGGGATATATTGTTCATTTTTAACCCGGCTCTAATTTAATTCAGACCCATTACCCCTGATTACGCCAGAGACAAAAAGATAACGCCAATAATAACATTATTTCAAAACCATCGAATTTCCAAAATTAATTCTCTTTAATCGCATCTATCATTATCTGGTACGATTTAAACTTTAACAACGAAAAATATACATGAACAGTGAAATAAAGTATTACATATCATATAATATAGAAATTTCGTTTTTCAGCAAAAACATAAGGTCTACACATTCGAATTAAGAGTTCGCAAGCCTTGTAGTAAAGCCTAGGAGATGCGAGATGGTCAATAACCCGAACGAGACTTAATGAGAATCAGCCCAGAGTCAGAGAAAAGACGAAATCAATAGCCAAGGAGCCTTGTCACTTGAAAGAGCTCAGTGATTCCTGAAAAGTAAACAAGCGAATACACAAAAGACTGATATACATTCACTAAATAAAATAAATACTAAATAAAGAATAGGGACATTTCAAATTGAGGGGAGGCACAAGTGATTACTTCATCCAAATTTACATCGTTTCGACAAGTACATATAATACGCTCGACTTCTTTATTCTCCATACATTCGAAACAAGTCCAGTCTGATTCAGGTGTTCTAAAGAGCCCAACACAGCATATGTGAAACCATTCCACTGGACAGTGGCTCTCGTTTGAGCATTGAATCATATCCCCAAAGTCAGCTGTGAAATGAACAAGTTTTATAGTCATTCATTTTATATTTTCCTGTTTTATCAAGCTCAGATTTGATTGTATTGCCATGGAATTTAATTGTTCAATATGATCAATATGGAGTAAGCGGTTCGGTTGGGGGCCGTCCACATAGTATGTACGCACTAAGGAGGGTAGGGGGTGTCTTCTAAAAAGTGTATGCTTGCGTACAGGGGGAGGGGAGGGGTCGAAAGAAAATGTACGTACGCAGAAGAAAAAATTTCACAGCCCTTTTTTTGCTTGTACAATCGTTTGAAAGGGAATTATTGTTCGCTTGTTCCTTAGGAAATATCAGCTGTTTCTCTCTCTTAGAAAAAGAGGACAACTTTTACGCTTCTTAGGAGAAAGAAAAAGTTTCTAAAACATTGAGTAAATATAGGTCCGAACCATACTTTTTTTTCAGCCGGATGGGAGGGGGGTGAATGAAAAAAGTACGTACTAACCAACTTTCGCGCCACAAAACAGTCTGGTCTGTATTTTTTTAAATCTTCGATTTGTAAACAAAACCCTTCGGAAATTTCAGCCAGAGCCAAGAATTGTCTACCTCCTGTCAAAACAGTGTGCCTTGCAAGCTTATTTGCCCATAAACATATTAAAAACTATATATTTTTGAAAATCTTATAGAATGAAGTTTCAAATTCTCCATTCTCTGTTATATTTTCTGTAAATTTACACCATGCACCTTCCAGAATGATCCCTTGCTGGTGACAATTAACACGTATTTTGTAAGCTATTGTAAAAAATATCAAGCAGAACATATCAGACTAGTCGAAATTATATTGCTATAGATGGGCACCACCAAATTATGCCAAAAAAGTGGTAGCTTAAAGCAAACTTAACGTTGCAAAACCAGAAAAACCCTTACCAGCTCTGCAATATCAGGATTGAACAGGAACATTTGAAATAAATAACAAGTATCAATCAATGTAATAGGCTGTATCTTTCATTAAAAAAAATCATCCAAAAAGAATGAAGTTTGAAGGTTTATTATTTTTTGCGCGTTAAAATTCAGCTGAGCGGGCGGATGCGCCTTATTTTCTTCAAGTCACAGTAAGTATACATTGTAAATCTTGGTTCAGCATAATACGTTCTGTTTGTACGGAACCCCGATACAATGCAAACCATCAGACATGCTTGCTCTGGGTAAAAATGTTTTCTTTTTCGATTGTAAAACTTCAATTAAAGCGTATGTGTTTGTTTGGAAGAAATCACCATATTCCAACTCTTCCCCATCCTCGTTTGAATTTCCTCGATGGTCTTCATTCCAGAATCTAAAAGAACAGAACGAATATCATTGCACACAGTATTCGAGGCAAAACATCAGTATTTGGTGGCTCCTCTTAGCACCTCCTCCTCAAGTTGATCGAAAAACTTTCAAAGTCATAAAGACTGAATGGTAAAAATGCCTTATAAAGGGGAAATTGTACATAATTGATCAACACATGTGTGTGTGTGTGTTTTGGTTCGATCAGTTCGCCAAGTACATATTTCCCTTCAGCTACGTATTTCAACATTTGCTCCCGAATTTTCTTGTAGCATGGTGGAGCAGATACAGGAATTCCAGAGCCACCTTCAAAAGAATCAAGCATTCTCAATGAACCAAAGGAAAGATTTTGACTGGCTAGCTTTGTCTTGGAATAATACGAGGCTTAGTAAAACAGATACTAACTATTACTATCGATTAATTAAAACAAAAAAATGAAAACTGAATAAAGGACCTAGCAATCTTTCAAAGGGTAAGAGGAGCCACTGTCTTGCACTACCTTCACATTTCTGCTTTGCTCTTCTGAGCTTATCATTCTTAACATATGGGATGGTGAATCGAGAGAGGTCTACATTCTATTTCTTCAAAAAGGAGCTGACCAGTGAGCTTGTGTCAGGCGTAAATCAACTAAATTAAAAGATGTAAAACTTTGTTCCTTAATTTTCTTAATTTTCTATCTTGGAGAAATGAAATCAACTGCTTTAGCACCTAATTAAATGATGGACTACACTATACTTTATTCAGATATCATTTCAAATTAATTAAAGTGTGTCAAAAATCTCATACTTTGCCGCCAGGTCTACTTTCAACAGCTCGTAAAAGATCTTCTTTGCAGAAATCAACAGTGTATGGATCAAGTCTATGATCTCTTCCTTTAATGTAATACAAATCCCTCATTTATCAAAGGTCTCGGTATAGGAAAAGAGAGAGGGCATAGGGTCAGCCCAGGTCCCAGGAAAAAAAAGGTCCCCCAAAAATTTAGTCCATGTACATGTACCTAGTATAAAATATTTGTTGATTTAATATCATTTTTAGGAAAATCACATTTCTATTCTATTGACTATAATGGTTAATTCAAGACGGCAGACACAAGTGAAAACAAACAGAATCAATAGGCTGTAAAATGAAAGGTTTTTGGATAAAAATGTAGTGATATAAAGAAAAATAATAGAAGGAATAGTCAGCCCCAGCCTTGCCGTTGAAATTTTAGCCCCCAAACATATCAGGTTTCCCCAAATAATTGGCTGTATTTTAGCTGCCAGTTTTCGTTTGCAATTTTTTTGGTGTAACCCTCCCCCCAAATATCAGGGGGTTGACGCTATGGAGGGAATACATGTATACTATACACTCAGGAGTTTCATTGGTAACATAAAGAGCATTAATAGAACACCTATAAGAAATTTCATTCAGTCTAGAAGAGAGGTAATAAAAAGTGGTTACACTTGAGTGTTCGTTTTTTCGCCTGGTCAGTGGTTTCCAAGTAAAGTGATCTTCTTTGTCTGTGATACTGTCTCCCTGATTGCCTTGTCTCATACAGGGTACCTGAAATTTTCAAACTTTTTCATCTTGACATTCATTTTGGAAAAGGTTATAAACACTTTTATTTAGTTCAAAATCGAAATTAATGATCAAGTTTAATCTCTCTGTTTAGCTGATAATAATGTTTATATATCTTAAATCCAAATAAATTATGAACACTCCAAAGTTAAAAAGAAATAGGATTTTTTTGTTATGGTTAAATCAATTAACTGAAATAGAGCTAGCCCTATGAATTATATAAAAATTGATTTTACCTGGTAATCTTTCAATCAGTGTTGCTTCTATGGATTTCTTGATTGATCTGACCTTTAGTCTATCCTTCTTCTTTTTCTCATACAGTGTAAGTTTTTTAGTGAGGTTAGTTTCAGAAAGCTTTGGGAGGATATCTGTAAAATTACTTTTGAAAGTATCCTGAAATTGGTCACTTATCTGCCCCAATATCATGCCAATATCCTTGCTGCATGTTTTTGAGCGGTGACTTTTATCTTTGTTGGTATTGGCACCTCGATATTTAGGCTTAGTGTTGATAAAGGGGTCTTTGGGGTGGATGGATGTAATTTATGCAACGGTGCATTTGAATTTGATGTTGATGTTGTCCAGGTGTTAAAAAAATGGAAGTCGAAGGAGTATGTAAAAGGGACGGTGACACTGTGGTAGACACAATAGTGACTGGACTTTTGAAAGATGTAGGATATTGTATACCAGAATATGAGCTATCAGAAACAAGTGCAGAAAAACCTGAAGTTGAAGGTGTAAGCAACAGTGGCGATGAAACTAGAGCTGTTGTTGATGGAATAGTGCTCAAGGAGTTGAAGAAGGAGTAGATTGAAAATTTGAATACCAGGGTGCTGCATCTGGTCGAAAAAAGCCAGTGGTTTGGGGTGTCAACAAATGTTGGGGTGTCGATAAAGGTTGTGGTGAGGTAGCAACTATTGTTGATAGAGCTGGAGTATTTGATGACGATAATGATGGAGTAGATTAAGGCTTCAATGACGAACGAAGTATGACAGTGGGACAAGGTAATGGACGTGGTTTGGGACAAGATAAGACTTTGGAATTTGGCAAACTTCTTGGAACTTGGATTATCAAGGGTTTGCAGGGCAAGAATTGATGAACAGCATGAAGTGTTTTATAATGATGGTCAAGTTTATCACATTTTTCAAGAGAAAATTTTTCCATTATAATATGTTTCTCTGTTGACGAGACTTTGCTCTTTTGGGTGCACTTGTAAAAGCGATCTAAGTATGTATAGAATGTTTTTGGATCAATTTGAAGATGGCTGAATTGTGAAATAAAGGCCTCATATTTATTTTCTTTCTCGGACGAATGGAGGTCATTGCTATATGAGTAGATGGCTGCTTCCATAAAATAGCATAGGAAAATTGACGACATCGCCACAAAATATTACATTATACATTTAAAATAGAAAAAAATCACGCAAATAAATTTTGTAAAAACAAAGAAAATTACTATCTTGAAAAAGTAGATAATCTTGTACCATAATAATAAACCTAAACAAAATCAAAGACGTAAGAGAACGTTCTATGGAAAAATTATTACAGCATAATACGTTACTTTCCCTCTCAGCCAATAGTAATTAGATTTAATAGACTGCACTGCAATCACCTAAGTCTTTAAAGTTTTTAACTGAGGGCAAAGTTTTTAAATGAGGGCATGTGTCAAGTAATAAATTTTTCCAAGCTAACAGATTAGGGTTAGAATTTATCAAACTAGTATAAACTGTAATAGATTTTTTCTTAATCACAATGTCCATTTTGGACCAGTTTCAATCGAACTTGTCGAACCTGGGCGTAAATCTATTGAACTAATCAAGATCCTTGATGGATCAAAGGATGATTAAAGTTCAATTATAAAAAATTAAACGAACTGTAAGATTTATTGAAAAATTGTAAGAGTTTGATCAATGGATTGCGGTTCAGTGGTTTGATCGATTTAATAACCCAATTTTGGTTGAAAAGTTTGTGTGGCTTCATAGAATATATACCGTAACTTGGTCTAATGTCGACACCCTTTTTATCTTTTTATCTATCTTTATTTTTGAAACTGTTTGTCTTTCCTTAGTAGTCAGAGAGGAATAATCCCTTTTCAATCAGTGATTCTGATGAATATCCCTTCATCTTTGTAAAGAATGTAGAAAAAACCTAAGTGTCTCTGCTGTTTTCTTCGGCGAATTTCACTTTCGTTTTCCCGTGTTTACATTTTTGACAAGTCCCGCCTCGTTTCCATGTTACGGAAAATAATCTCGCGAAACCCGTATTTACCGCTAAAATTTCGTAAAGAATATCTATCGAAAAGAAAGAAATCACTATCTCGTCAAAAACGGCGTAAATTATAAGGCTTTTTTATCTATAATATAGGTAACACGAACAAATATTACAAATCTAAAGGTTCCTAGCCTCCTGCAAAAGGACCACAGATCAGTTGCAGAATGGGTTGATTGTGTCTGCAGAGTTATGTCTAAATTTGTGGTCCCGAAGATGACTGCTTATAAAGAACTGTTCATCTTATTTTGTTTCGGTTTTAGTTTGAAGGCTGGAAATCTTCAATGCTGATAGTAAGAATGTTTGACGCAAACGTGAGTTCTACTAAAAAGTCGCATCTAACATCGGCGAGCTTAATCCCTCAGAATTTTGTTTTGATATATTTGGTAAAAGAAAACGAAAGACTTCAACGATAAATTACCGAAAGATTTGCCTCACTGTCTTATTTATACCTCTATGATATAATTACTTTCGAATTTTAAACATTAGTATTGTTAGTTATATCTTGGAAGTCCATCTTCCAAAGTTGCTAATTTTCGCTTACGTAGTCAAAGTTTTTCACGGAACTAATTTTCGTGAAAGTCTTATTTTCCTAGGGATTTTTGAAATTTCGCGAGCAGAAAGTTTCGCGATTTTAGCGAATTTTGGCTCTTTTCGCGAAAGTGAATATCTTTGAAAATTCTTGAAAGAGCAAATTGCGAAAGTTTATGCTCGCGAAAAGTCATTTTAAAAATTGAAAATAC
Organism: Clytia hemisphaerica; assembly: GCF_902728285.1. Taxonomy (NCBI): domain Eukaryota; kingdom Metazoa; phylum Cnidaria; class Hydrozoa; order Leptothecata; family Clytiidae; genus Clytia; species Clytia hemisphaerica. The sequence continues at coordinate 1,020,333 of NW_027104060.1, forward strand.
CTGTAAAGCTTCGAAATCAAAATCGAAACTAGTATTTATAGCATTTTTATGCTTTAGAAGCCTCGTTGAAGTCAAAAAATACCACTTTAAATCGAATTCAAGAAGTATTTGCTACTTTCAAGCCGTTTTGAAAATTGTCATTTTGATCACCCAATTCGCGAAAGTTTATGCTCGCGAAATAATTTCTTTCGTTAAATTAGCCACAAAGTAAATGTCGTTAATTTTGCGATTTTGCGACCTCGCGAAAGTTTCTGCTCGCGATATTCTGTACCGTTGAAATATTTTTATCGAAATCCGAATGGGGATAGAAATGCTATTGTTCCCTACTGTGAGTACCACAGCTCGATCATAGCTTGACCCAGGATAATTGTTCCCGGGTCGAAACATCCACTTGGAATGGTTTTGGAGTGCAATTTTTTCCAATTGAATCTCAAATGGAGATGAAAACAAAGTTAATTTCGCAGTTGGGCTGTAATTGTAGAGGCTTTTTCCCGAAGAGGGCGAAGGTTTGGCAAAAACCCTACTATATAACTTAGTAAACGATAGTAGGATTCGCTATGTCTTTTTTACAATGTGACTTATCAATGTTATGCAATGAAAACCGATTTTTAATTCATGCATGCAATCCTGTACAAAACAGGACTTTCGTAAGCAATGAAAGCATCTAAAGTTCCCCCTTGTTCTAGAAAACCTATTTCTGGGTCTTCAGGTGGGCAAGAAAATGCCTCGACATTACAAAACCTCCCGTAGATTTTTTAATATAAAATCAATCGCTGTACAGATTTGGTCCATGCTAAAGGCTTTAAGTGAAAACATTGAATATGTACTAGTTATCGCATGACTTCGAGTGCAATACGAGAAATATTTTACGAGTACCGAGATTTTTCCGTAATATTTTTCCGAGCCTTTAGGCGAGGAAAAATATCGGTAAAATCTCGGAACGAGTAAAATATTTGAGTATTGCACGAGAAATCATGTGATAACTAATTTATTGTCGACCCAAAAAAATGTTTTCTCAAGAATCATTGTCGAAAGGCTTGTTTATAGAAAAACCTATACATTTTTTTGTCCAAAACAGTCACGTTCCTAAGGGTTTTCTCAGAGGGAGGCAAGTTTCGAATGTTTTTGTTTTGATTTTTCAAATGTTTTGATTTGATAACAAAAGAACCTTCACTCAAACAAAGAGAAAAAAAAGTCTTTTTTTCAAACAAAATCTTTTTTTTTTTGAATGACGATTCAAAATGTTGCAAAACAAAAGGATGAGACAAAAGAAAAAGTAGACATAATTTATGCTCATTGTTTCAATATCTTGTAAACATACTATTTGTCAAAAATAAATTCCAATACGTGTCAAAACATTTAGTTCCAAAACAGACTTCGACGAGTCAAGACGTGGAAAAGTAAACCAAAATGTTAATTTTCTTGAGAAGAATCTGAGTCTGAATAAATAATGTATCTGCGTTTTTTTGGTCGTGGTGGTGAACAAGGAGCTTTGGATGGTGTCTGTGCCTGTGATTGATTATAAAAATTGACTGTGCAGTTACTAAAATTAAAAGCTGAGGTGCGTGGACACAAAACTTGTTGATGCTGATCAAAAAAACTGAAAGTAGGATTTTGGACACTGTGGTTATTTGCAGGTACGACCCAATTTTGATGTGGATTTGATCGCGAGGAACAGGGAACGTTATCGATGGCATGAGAAATTCTTCGTTGTTCAACCTCGTCCCCACTATCATAAGGATCCAGCCCTGCTTCACTCTTATGTCCAGTGACTGTGATAATTTCCGAACGTGGAATGGAGTTTGCTTTCATTCGTTTGATTCCAGTCTTCCTCACCGTATGATTTGATAGTTTCTTTGTTGTTGTTGTAGAAAAAGTAGAACTCTCTACCATACGCTTCATAATCGTATCAATCGTGTTTTGGCCCATTTTTTGGTTTTTGAACCAGACATTCGTGGTTGTTTTATGGTTGATGGACAGATACAATGGACCTGAGTGTCGAAGTGAAAGAGGACGTTTCGAAAGATACGTTTTGTAAATCATCAAAGGACAACGAGACGAACCGTTAGCAAACATTTTTGCTGAGCTACACGATGAACTTCACGAAGACCATTTTGCCTGGTTTTGGAGAAACTTTCCGAAAAGGTGAGGAACTCATTTCCATCTTCGTCCAATTTCCAGGTAAAATCTTCAACTTTCATAATGTGGTGTTCTTGACGACCTCTGAGCCCAAAATGCATTGAAAACTGCCACCAAATTGTATTGATCAACGAAGAAGGGCTTTCAGTTCCAAGCTGACCACATTCCAAAGAATTTCCTCTGCTTTTGTTAAACTGGCAGCCTTGTTGGTCTTTTCCCCATTCCTTGTTCCCTAAGGAGTCGAGCTTTTCCTTCAAGAACAGCCCTGGAACTAGAGAATTCAATGTTCATTATTATAGAATACTGATAGCGTTTCCCTCAGATAGCGATCGATTCCAGATTGTAGCTTGCAAGTGAACCAGGCTCGAATCCTTTCCATTCTGCTTCTTGATTTCAGCGAAGAACCGTTGCAAAACGAGTCGAGATCGACAGGATTTAAAAGTCAATGTCCTTTGTTTGGTTCCGTTCGTTAGCCCAAGGCATCGTATGTTCTCTTCGACAAACTGGTTGCTTTAGTCGTTATTTGATTTTTCGATTTGTCAATAAATTGCTGGATATTATCATTGTTGCAGCTATCAAAACGATTCATTTTGTTTGTTTTTTCTCAAAAGATCTCCGAACAGCCAAAAAAAATTTTCTCGCTTTGTTTTGTTTTTGATCTTATTTTCGAACGTTTTTGTTTTGGTTTTAGTTGCCCCGCGTACCCAGTCCCCAAAAGTCGACGCGGTCATATTTTCACAGTGTGCAAATATCAAATATCGCAATTATTTCGATGCTCTTAGCCAATCAAAATGCTTATATTTTTTTGGGTCGACAATAANAACCTTGAACATTGATGAGACGGCTCTTCATAACACAGTCAACAATTCGGATTTCATTTGCGTTGAAGATGCTGCTCGATACGTAGAATGCCAATCCATAAACTGTTGTATTCTGTAATTCAATGCTTTGAATTGTCACGTTAGATGAACCTTGAACATTGATGAGACGGCTCTTCATAACACAGTCAACAATTCGGATTTCATTTGCGTTGAAGATGCTGCTCGATACGTAGAATGCCAATCCATAAACTGTTGTATTCTGTAATTCAATGCTTTGAATTGTCACGTTAGATGAACCTTGAACATTGATGAGACGGCTCTTCATAACACAGTCAACAATTCGGATTTCATTTGCGTTGAAGATGCTGCTCGATACGTAGAATGCCAATCCATAAACTGTTGTATTCTGTAATTCAATGCTTTGAATTGTCACGTTAGATGAACCTTGAACATTGATGAGACGGCTCTTCATAACACAGTCAACAATTCGGATTTCATTTGCGTTGAAGATGCTGCTCGATACGTAGAATGCCAATCCATAAACTGTTGTATTCTGTAATTCAATGCTTTGAATTGTCACGTTAGATGAACCTTGAACATTGATGAGACGGCTCTTCATAACACAGTCAACAATTCGGATTTCATTTGCGTTGAAGATGCTGCTCGATACGTAGAATGCCAATCCATAAACTGTTGTATTCTGTAATTCAATGCTTTGAATTGTCACGTTAGATGAACCTTGAACATTGATGAGACGGCTCTTCATAACACAGTCAACAATTCGGATTTCATTTGCGTTGAAGATGCTGCTCGATACGTAGAATGCCAATCCATAAACTGTTGTATTCTGTAATTCAATGCTTTGAATTGTCACGTTAGATGAACCTTGAACATTGATGAGACGGCTCTTCATAACACAGTCAACAATTCGGATTTCATTTGCGTTGAAGATGCTGCTCGATACGTAGAATGCCAATCCATAAACTGTTGTATTCTGTAATTCAATGCTTTGAATTGTCACGTTAGATGAACCTTGAACATTGATGAGACGGCTCTTCATAACACAGTCAACAATTCGGATTTCATTTGCGTTGAAGATGCTGCTCGATACGTAGAATGCCAATCCATAAACTGTTGTATTCTGTAATTCAATGCTTTGAATTGTCACGTTAGATGAACCTTGAACATTGATGAGACGGCTCTTCATAACACAGTCAACAATTCGGATTTCATTTGCGTTGAAGATGCTGCTCGATACGTAGAATGCCAATCCATAAACTGTTGTATTCTGTAATTCAATGCTTTGAATTGTCACGTTAGATGAACCTTGAACATTGATGAGACGGCTCTTCATAACACAGTCAACAATTCGGATTTCATTTGCGTTGAAGATGCTGCTCGATACGTAGAATGCCAATCCATAAACTGTTGTATTCTGTAATTCAATGCTTTGAATTGTCACGTTAGATGAACCTTGAACATTGATGAGACGGCTCTTCATAACACAGTCAACAATTCGGATTTCATTTGCGTTGAAGATGCTGCTCGATACGTAGAATGCCAATCCATAAACTGTTGTATTCTGTAATTCAATGCTTTGAATTGTCACGTTAGATGAACCTTGAACATTGATGAGACGGCTCTTCATAACACAGTCAACAATTCGGATTTCATTTGCGTTGAAGATGCTGCTCGATACGTAGAATGCCAATCCATAAACTGTTGTATTCTGTAATTCAATGCTTTGAATTGTCACGTTAGATGAACCTTGAACATTGATGAGACGGCTCTTCATAACACAGTCAACAATTCGGATTTCATTTGCGTTGAAGATGCTGCTCGATACGTAGAATGCCAATCCATAAACTGTTGTATTCTGTAATTCAATGCTTTGAATTGTTACATTATTCGAATATTTAACATAGATGAGGTACTTCATAACACAGTTAACAAATTGGATTTCATTTGCATTGAAGATGCTTCTCCATACGACGAATGTCACGTCATAAACTGTTGTGTTCTGTAATTCAATGCTTTGAATTGTTACATTATTCGAATCTTGAACTTCGACGAGACGGTTCTTCATAACACAGTCAACAATTTGGATTTCATTTGCGTTGAAGATGCTGCTCGATACGTAGAATGCCAATTCGTTTATTGTTGTATTCTGTAATTCAATGCTTCGAATTGTTACATTACTCGAATCTTGAACATTGATGAGACGATTCTTCATAACACAGTCAATAACTCGGATTTCATTTGCATTGAAGATGCTTTCCGATACGTAGAATGCCACCACTCCATAAACTGTTGTATTCTGTAATTCAATACTTTGAATTGTTAAAGAGGAGTCCTTACTGATAATTACATTTTTGAAGTTTGTTTCATGAAAGTAAAGATTTTGCATCCGTATAAACGAATCATATGCATATATGAAATTTTCAAATGTGGAATTCTCTATTGTAGTTTTGCCACGGAAAACTGCGTTTTTGATATGTTTTAAGTATATTATGAAAGACGAGAATTGAGAAGTGTTCTCGTTTAAGATATCAGTGACCATATTATGTATTTTTGTTTGTGAAAAATCAAGTACTTGAACGTTTATTATGATAGAACGCCCTCCTCGAATGGTGTTGTTGGTTATTTGATGATTTAGAAGTTGCTTTTTCAATACAAACCAAGCATTCTTTCGGTGATATCAAACACAAGATTGTAAGTGACTTAAGATTGCTGTTTGTTGGTGAGGATATGAAATCTCCTGTTTATCTTGTCTATATCAAGTTTCGAAAAGATATGGCCATGCTTGAGTTTTGATTCATAGAGTTAACAATTATGAGACTCTGAAGGTCGACCTGATCAATAGATAGACTGAAAGCACCTTTGGGTTGAATGAAGGGTAATCCATTTCCATATATAGTCGGGTTTGTTCCATTTTGACTTTCTTTTGTAATTCGTAACTGAAAATAATCACTGTCAAGACGTAACATCCTTTGAGTGTGATAAACAATGCTTTGAGTCTGAAAGTTTTCCAAAATCAACTTCAGATTGCTATTGTTAGATTCTTTCAATACATGATCAATTGTTTGACATTTTTTGTGCTTCAAGCCGCAATTTTCTTCATCTCTCCCTTTTGGTGAAACGTAAACTGTTGCGGAGCTTGCGAACGTGTCTGTAAAAGAAGGATAAAATGACTTTAGATCATCCCAATGTCAATTGGAAAGAAATTTATAATGTTCTTTTCACTTAACCGTATTAACCCAAATTTTTTTTCGATTATTTTAGCCCCAGAAGGGGTAGAATCTACCATCTTCTTTTATCGATCTAGAAAAGCTGTTGACACGAAAATTGGTACAGGTGTTCTCTATCATGACACAAACTTCCAGAAAGAAAAAAATCGATGACGTCCATCCAAAAATCGATGACGTCATCACAAATTTCTCACCTGTCAGAAAAGAGCCCAAATGTATGGTTTAAAAAAATGTTTTTCACTGAACCAGAGGCACTGATATCGACGGCAAACAGAGACGTGGCGCTGGAGTTTGAAAAATGGACTCTCTTAGATATGAATATTTTGTAAATTTGGGACCCTGTCAGAAAATAAATTCGAATATGTTTTCTATTTTCACCCTGAAAATTGACCAAAATGACTAAAAGTAGACAAAAAATTACCCAGAAAATTGTCAAAAATTACCAAAAGTCGACTTTTAGATAAACATCTTGAAAACTAGTAAATTTGGAACTCGTAAAAAGAGAAATCTGACCAGCGTCACGTCCCCGTACCAAATTTTGCCAAGGTGCCCCCCCCCCCGGGTTTAGAGATTTCGTTTGAAGATCCTGAAAGATAAAAGACAGCTGTTAAACATAATTGCTGGTTTTGTGTTTTCCTTGAGGGTTTTTTGTTTAAGATTCATGGTGAAGATAAGTAATATTTTGAAAATTTGATCACGTCATTATTTCAACAATTTCTTTTTTAATTTTCAAATTCATATTGTCAATACATATCACGTGTCAAAATTTGAATATGATTTGATAATTATTTCAGATTTACCAGCATTTTAAAATTGCAAGTGTTAAGCAATTTATTCCGGTTTTTATGTCATGTTTATCACAATAAAGTCATCAAGCCTGATCTAGAATTTGCACAAGTACTCTCAATTAGATTTCATTAAAAGTCTAAAAGTTTCAAATCCTTTCAAAGATTTTCTCAGAATTATACACAAAAGAACATCAATGTGGTAAATTCTATCCCCTTACATATTCTTGGGTTTTATTTGTCAACTATTTTATTAGATGTAGATTCTTTAGCGATAGTCCCTCTCTAGTTAGTAATATTCTGACCAAAAAAATCTCTATTATTTGAAAACAATATTTTAAAGGATTTCAGGTTTCAAGGTTGCCAGTTGACAAAAAAAAACTTTTTAAAGACTAGGATTAAAGTATACTAGCACGAAAAATAACAATAGAAAATCTTGTTCGAAACTTACCCGTTGTCAAAGAAAATCGATGTGGTATTTTTAACATAAACAACAACAATAAGTGTAGTATAAAACAACCCATTATTTTTGTTTTATATTATCTATCTAAAGTTGAATAAAGATATAGAAAAAGACATTTAATCGGTGATGTCACTAGAAAATTGACCAGACTCGAGCAATCTAGAACAATCTTTAAATGAAAAAATATGGAAACTAAGCTTAACAAATTATTCATCTGACGTTTTCAGGCCATTTGTCATACAGACTAAAGAAATTCTGGGATGGTTTTCAACACGGCATATTATCCAAATCTCGCTTCTTCGTTATTACCATTGAACCTAACCCTAATGGATATCTGGAGTTATTAATGGGGAATGAAACCACTTATTTCCAATTCGATAAATATATCACCAGATTTCAAAATATGATACGTAAAAAATATGAACACACTAAAACACTCCGTTATCTATGTTGACGGCAAATACTTTTTCCTTGCTTGTTGGAATGTTAAAAAATCAAACTCATTGCTTATTTCAGTCAAGCTACGAATCTACCATGTGTATTACCGAACGAAAGAGTACCCTGAGTATCAGAGGTTGAAATTTTAAAGAACATATCAACCCCTGAAGACTAATAATAGAAATTTTATCGCGCATGTGTCAATCTAATCACTTTAGAAAGAATCAAAGATGAAGAGCAAATATTACCATATTAATGGGCGCGTTCACACTGGAAAGTTTACCTAATTAAATCTATCAAAGTTAAACAAAGAGATTTATGATGGATGAATACACTGGTTTATTACAGTTCTTTGTAGGTTCACAAGATCTATTATAACACGGTAATTGATTTTGCTTAAGGCTTCTCATTGGTTGATTTTTTATTGAGAGTTTCGATTTCACCTGTGATTGGTTGATATTGGTATCCATACATCACTTGAAATCCGCCCCATTTGTTCTATGTTTTTTCAGAATCTGATCTTTCCAACATCAACAACACCGTTTGCACTATTTCTAATTTTTTCCTCTGTTCATTCGTTTTTGAAATTGTAAAACTTTTTGTTCAGTGCACGCATTCTTTGTTTATGCTTCCTTAATAAAATCTTTTGTTTTAAGGGAAGCCTCTACCCTACCCTTTAGACAATATAGAGCTTAAGACTCATTAAGGAAAATCGATTAAAAATTACAATACTACGCGTTCGACTCTTTGTTAAATGCACGTTCTGTATTGTAGCCAACAAAAGATTCTCCTACTTTTTATTAAGGAAGTCGTAGTGGCCGCCAATGTCTCGCAGACTGTATCGTATGCATTTACTAAATACGAATTCCCCAAAAAAACCTCCAAGTGTAATTAAAATAATCCACAACCAGTCGATAATTTTAAAAACCATAAAACAAAAGAAAGTCCGAAAAGATTCAGTAACAAGAGTAAAACTGTTTTTTCGTGCAATGGGCAGTTGTACCATAGAGGTATAAAGAAAAACAGGAGTTGAATGTGTCGGTAATTGGTCGTTAAAGTCTTTTGATTTCTTTTATAAAATGACAAAGAAATTCTAAGCTTTTTATAGAACTCAGTTTGCTATGAACATTCTAATCACAGTATTGAATTCCTGCCTTTTAATATACGAAAATTAGATAAAAATTCGTCCACGAAGCAAGTTTATGTTCCATTTCGCTATCCGTTCAATTTTGTTTTGAAAAGATATTTTCTCAAGCCAGAAAATGAAAAGTTCTTTATAAGCACACACGATTTCAGACTCAATGTGTAGACAGAAAGTCGCTGGAGAATTTTGGAGGACGTATAAGCAATAGAGTCCCTTAAGAAACATTGATCGAAAATCATCTTTGATGAAGGATTGCCAAGTTTACAGGCCTTTTTTTAGTCCAAATATTTTCTTACACTGATGTCAGAAACAATGAATCTCGTCTCATCTAATTTCTAAAGCTTAAATGAGCCAATAGGATTTCACCTATGGATAAAAGAGCTCATTAAAAATGCACGATATATGAGATTATGAGCATGCATACATCGTAACTTTTTTAATCGTAGGGCGAGCTTGGTTACAATAGCATACTTCTCCTGTTTCTTTATACCTCCATGATTGTACGAGCAAATTAATGGTGTTAGTATGGGTAGTTCAATGGGACCAGTGCTCGCTAACATAATAATGACTGAATTAGAACAGAAAGTCATTACTAAACTCATCAATGATAACACAATAAAATTTTATGGCCGATATGTTGATGACACACTTCTAGTCATCAAATTCTCTGATTTAACTAAAATTCATGAACTTATGAATGCCTTTGATAAAAACATACAGTTTACCGTAGATAACTCCGATCAAGAAATACCTCATTTTCTCGACCTTGAGATCGCTCCAGATGGGTTATCAATCTTTCAAATAGACACAAACACAGGACAATATTCCAATTTCAATAGCTATAAAGATTGGAAATTCAGAACCGCTTGGATTCGAAGTTTGGTTAACAGAGCTAAACGTATTTGCTCAGATTGTAAACACAAACAAGAGCTGTCCAAAATTCGCAAATTCGCTTCTTGGAATTCATTTCCATGCAAAATTAGCAACTCAATCATTAAGACAACGCCCCGGGGGGGGGGGTACTAGGGTTGGTGAATGAGGGGTATGTGCGGACGGGACCTCCGAAAACCGACCCTTAGAGAGACCAAATTTTAGTGAAAAAGTGACCCTTAGAGAGACTTTTTCGAAAAATTTTCTCTGATTTTCAAAAATTTCCTACCCTTAGTGAGACTTTTTTGTAATTTTTTCTCTCAAAATCAATTTTTTTTTCTAAAAAAAGTGATTTTTCCCACCCTTAGAGAGACTACTTTGAAATTTCCTGATTTTTGTAACCCTTAGAGAGACTTTGAAAGGTGAAAAACCCGACCCTTACCGTCCGCACATACCCAGCACCTATTTTTGCCTAAGTACCTCCCCCCCCCCCCGGGGACAACGCTTGACAAAGTTAACTGCCCACGATTAGAAACGAAAGAAACCAATGAAAATGAGACAGTTATTTGGTTAAAATTACCATACTTTGGTGATAAAAGTAAACAGATGACACACTCCCTCGAAAATAAATTGAAAAGATGCATTCGCCCTGACAAAAGATTACACTTTAAAACGTCATTTTCTACGACGAAAGTTAATTTCTTTACAAACAACAAAGACGAAACCCCTGAAGATTACAAAGCTAATGTGGTATATCGCTTTTGTTGCCCTGGTTGCTCCGCCGCGTATATTGGAAAAACTGAAAGGAATTTACAGGAATGCTGTGTTGAACATGCAACAAGAAAGGATAGTACCATTTTCGATCACTTAAGAGAATGCAACCAATTAAATTATCTAAGAACAATGGCTGCGTTTAGACCAGCCTGGCATTTGTAATTGCTTGCAGTATTCTTTTGAATTCTATTGTTCCGCGCAATTGTTCGGTTTGTCAAATGCCTAATGATGCCAGCGTGTTGGCATTTCGTTGGCTTATGAAATGCCATTTTGAGCAAAGGAATCCCCTTTTCTGGCATTTCAAATCAAACAAAAAAACCAAAATAAAGAGAAAAAATGACATTTTTGATTTTTTAAAGTATTTGCACGTTTTTTATTCAGTTCTTTCTATAGATTGTAAAATTTGCAAGATTTGCCATAGCCTAGCACTACGGCAAAAAGTTTCAGTCTTAATGACTGCAGTTTTTGAGAAATTTCATGCTTTTCATTGTTTGATCTGTCAAAGTTGAACTTGAGGGAATCACCTTTTCAGTAATGACTCTAAAAAGACGATTCCTTAAATGCCATGACAGAAAATACAATGGAAAAGCTATTACAATCGAATCCCTCATGAGCAAATGCCAAATTACAAATGCCAGTTGGTCTAAACGCAGCCAATGTTGCTATTTGATATTGACAACGTTACTCGTGGGGATAAAAGATTGTATTACATCAATTTGGTCAAAGACAATACAAAAATTATCGACTCCGCAAACAATTGGAGTATTTTGCTCATCAAAGAGGCTTTATATATTAAAAGACATACACCAATTTTGAATAGTGGCCTGAAAGCCTCGAGAGAGTTATATTTGTTTTCATAGCCTTCTTTTCTTTGTTTAGTTTCTCTCGAGATTAGTTTCTTTTCATCATATACATTTCTGAGTTGTGTTGTCAACGATGCGAAAAAAATATTTTTGAACTCAATCCTCAATCTTGGATTGTCGTCATGGTTACCTTATTCTGCGTTGATTGCGCAGTGAATATAATCTGGTTTGGTCGGCACAGGTCGATATATGATTTCGGCCAGTGCTTTTCACGGTTAGAGTAGACAGATCTATTTTTCAATATTTTTACCAAAACAAGGAAGAAAAGACATTGGTGTAAATTTTTTTGCCACACTCTTGTCCCCGTTATTTATATAAACAGGGAAAACGTCAGTTTTTTCATCGAGAGCTAAATTGTTTATTCGAAAATTTATTAAGTGTGGGAAAGTGCATGTGCATAGCACTACTTCGTCACATATCCTTACTTCGTCTCCTTTTGTTATTTTCTCTTTTACGTCATAATATATGCATGAATAATCGCATAAATTATTTCTGATTGATCTTAAGATTAGAGGTGGTTTCTGCTTGCTTTTTTTTTAATGTATTGTTCTGTAACACCTTTATAGCTGTTGAAATTAAACAAAAAAATTGTTCTTTCCTGTGAAGGTGTTAATAAACAAATGAAACAAGAAATAATCTATGATTGATCTCTCTTTTTTTTTTAAAGGTGTTAACAAACGAACTTAATAAAGTGAATGGATGATCGCTTACTTGTTCCGTCTAGCAAAAAATAATACAAAAGGTTGAAATCTCAATGTCTGAACCCTTTTTTTATCAAAAACTTTATAAAAAACATACTGTACCGGGTGACCCACGAAAAAGTTCAGACGTTTCTCGACGTCTTGAGGCCGAACAAATGTCCCAAAGTGCTTGGAGTTTAGATATTTTAAAAGTAGATATCCTAACTTAAAATTTAGGCTATCACTTTTTAAATTTGACCAATTTGTTCTCTACTTATGAGCTTTTAAAGTCAAAATTAACTTTTCGGAAAGTATAAAAAACACGTAAAAAAGGGGTATCAAATTTGGTATTTTTAGACGTTTTTGATATACAGTTTTTGAAAAAAATCAGAAAAATCTTCAAAAGCGCCAATTTTTATAAAAACTAGTCTTGTTTTAAACAAAAATTACTTTTAAAGGTGTTTTTAGTAATTATTAATGTCATAAAACTCGTTAAATAAGTCAATTTGTAAGTGATTTTCTAATTTGTTGCATAAATTTAATACCCCTTTTTTACGTGTTTTTAACACTTTCCGAAAAGTGAATTTTGATTTTAAAAGCTCATAAGTAGAGAACAAGTTGGTCAAATTTAAAAAGTGATAGCTCAAATTTTAAGTTAGGATATCTACTTTCTAAATATCAAAACTCCAAGCACTTTGGGACATTTGTTCGGCCTCAAGTTGTCGGGCAACGTCTGAACTTTTTCGTGGGTCACCCGGTATACGGCTTCTAAGAAGCGGCACAAGAAAACGAATAAAATAATGGAATCGAATTTGATATTATTTTTTAAATAATTTTAAATAAATTAGTTTTCACAGTGATCTATCTGTGGAAGTTTTAGAAATCGAAATTTTTTCAGCTAGTTTCTTTAGTATCTCTAAAAGTAATGATAAAGTCTCCTTATAACAAGTCAAAATGTAGAAGAAAGAAGTTTTTTGATACATACATCAACCAGGTCACAAGTTCTGAGACACTTTCGTTTTCGACAGATCACTCTATCCTATCCTGATCACGGTTGGGATCCCTTAAAAT